>NC_083627.1:2985325-2990325 GCF_963584025.1 Labrus mixtus
TTATCCGGAGAATTCACCTCGAGCGAGTGGTAGGGGGGGGGGGGGGGGGGGGGGTGCCGATTATAACCTGCGACTGCTGCACGGTGCTTAGACTGTATCCGCTCTTTTGCCATTCTCATTACAGCATGGTGTGGTGGCCTCTCTTGCTTTCTCCCCCACTTCTACTAGACCCCCCTCCCCCCCTTCATCTGAAAGGGATAGTGCAAGTGTGAACAGCCAGGTCAGGAGACTTTCAGCGGCAGTCCTCCTGTCCATATGTGAAAACGACTATAATTAACCTAATCTTTTGCTCATACACGAACAAATAGTTGTAATCGAATGTTGCTATATTTAGCTTTTTCAAAACCAGCCTGAGTTTAACTCCAAATAACAAATAGTTTTGATCTATCTGAGAGTTACTGTCAAACAAAACTGTTAATAATTGGTAAATAAAATGTCAGAAAAAAAAAAAAAAAAGAATAGCACTGTTACGTAGATAAAGGTGTCATCTGCATAAAGCTTAGTCGGACCAACAAGAACTCAAAAGTTTGAAAAAACTGAGATTACAGAAATCTCAAAATTCTAATACTTAGAAGGAACAGGAGAGACGGTTTAAAAATGTATTTAAATAATACAAACTCATGGTTTTATCTTTAGCCCTGAGTATTAAAGTATGTTTTACATCCTCACACACCTCATTTAACAGATCCTAAAAGTTCAAGTTTACCTGTTTTCAGAACATCTCTCTGAGCAACTGAAAACTTTGACAGAGCAGGTATTTATAGAAAGCAGCAACCAGGAGCCCCACGTGACGTCGACTGACAACAACACAACCGCCTGAAAAAAACAGAAGAGCTCTTTTCCTCTGAATCCTCCGAGGGGGAAAAATATATTGTTTACAAGTGTGTTGTTACCAGTGCCAAAAAAATGTGTGTGTGTGTAGGATGGGTTTGCTTTTTCCTCCAACTATTATCATCTAAACAAAAACAGTCTTAGGCTTAGTTTGCCTCTTTTATTGAGGAACACTGTGTAGTTAGTGTATTCCTGTTATCATCTTTGTTCATTCTAAAGAGGATCCTCCAGCTCTATTTTCTCTCTCTCTCTCTCTCTCACACACACACACACACACACACACACACACACACACAATCATTTGAGAGTGGGTTTGACATCGGCATCAAACACAGAGTATGTCAGCACCGCACGACACTGGAGAGCAGCATGATGTCGGAGACAGTCAGTGATCCCAGGCTGTGTGTATCTGTGTGTGTGTGTGTGTGTGTGTGTGTGTGTGTGTATCTGTGTGTGTGTGTGTGTGTGTGTGTGTGTGTGTGTGAGGGACGTAGAGAGGTGGTACAGCTGTCAATCACAGGCAGAGAGGGAAGCAAAGCGATACACTACCCCGTGGGTTCATCAGTGCCATGTGTCAGTCACACCCTGAGCTCTCATTGATTGTCTGTCGGCACCCATCTGAGTGTGTGTCTATGTGCGTGTGTGTGTGTGTGTGTGTGTGTGTGTGTGAAAATGATGGTAAAGCAGGGTCGTTTTGCTCTTGACAGAAATATGGCGGGGAGCAGTTACTGCAAAAGGACAAGAAAAATCTAGAAAAAAAGCAGAAAATGAAACGTCCACCATGATGCAATTATGATTCAATTTAGACTCCTGCATTAATTACGCACACACATTCAGGAGTCGTGTCAAATATTGATAGGCTCTTCAACGTCTCTCACTGTATTCATTAAGGAGTCTAAACGTAAGCCGGACTCTCTCATTAATCATGGATGGATGTCAGCTGGAGGTCCAAATTCAAATTCCAGCCGACAATCCTGAAGCTCCACACCGGCAGAGGTGACGCCACAGATCTGAATGTGTGTGTGTGTCTATCTGTGTGTGCGTTCACGTTTGTCTTGTTGTGTGTGTGTGAGCTAGCCTTCAGACTGGTCACGTTCTGAGCATGTGCAGAAGTCAGCGTAGGTCGTGCTGCAGCTTAAGTGATGAGAAAAAGTTGTGGAGGAATGTGGACTGGTCCTCAACATGGGGTCCGGCAGCCCTGCCCCCAACGCATTCAAGGGGGAAAAATAAATGCCAGCTTTTGATAAAAAAGAAGAAATGCTCTGGCAATAGAGAACAAACCATGTGACGTATTTTTGTAGGCCAACCGGGAAGTAGCCTCGCCATGGGGGTCTAATGAGAATTCCCCTATGGGATGTTTTCATTGGATTTTGGATCATTGCAGAAAATAATCTCTGTGTCAAACGCACGTTTCTGAAGCGTAGGCGTTTTGTTCAGCAGGATAATCTTCACAGATGAACGCCATTTTTATGATGTTTGAAGGGTTAACGCGGCCGACAGAAGTAAAAAGCTAACGTTATGCTACAAGCTAACTACACCGCGGTCGGATGATTGTGATGTCACTAGCGTTATGCTTCAGACGATCTCCAATAAACTAATCCACGTAGTTTAATAAATAGTTTACTAACATAATATTCACCTTAACCTAAAGATTAAACCTACAGGAGACATCTCCGACTAGTGAGAGAGTTCCCGCCCTCTGTGTCCGGCGTGATGACGTTTAATGTCCCCGACAACCGCTGTAGTCACATTTAGCCGCTTGTTAGCAACCGCCTTTTTAAAGACGAGTAAAAACTTCAAACTTCACAAGTGGAGGTATTACCTAACGTAGTTTATGTGGTCTAACAAAACACCAACATCTCTTCAGCTTGTGTTAACCACAGACCTTATTTCAGGAGTCTAACCACAAACACATTCAAAATCCCCGTTGACTTTTAGACGTTAGACCCCATGGCGCTCAAATGCTAACTTACTTCCGGGTTTTAGGACTCAATCCTGTGGCGCTCTATAACACCCTGAATGAGATTTCACAAAAATAACCAGCGCATAGAAAAATATATGAACCAAACACTTATGAATGACCTCATCAATAAGTCTTTAAGTTCTGTGTTTGTGTGTTTGTGTCTCTGTCGTCCGCCTACATTCCTTTGTATCTCCGTTATGTCACCGCAGCGAGCGTCCCCTCCGGCTACAACTGCTGCATCTCAAGTCACATGACACGCCCCTAACCTGGTCTCATATGACTTCACTTAGGATCCTGAGCTGGGTGGGGTCACCCTGCAGGAGTCAAAGGTCACTCCGGTCCCCACCCCGAGGAACAAAAGGAAGCGCTAAGCCTTTTCAGTGAGGGTCTTGGTGGGTCGGATTTAGGCTGACTGTGGGGGTCGTGCTGTGTTTGTGTGTGTGTGTGTCTGGTTGCTGTATGTATGCAAACACTGATTTATTGTAAGTGTGTGTGTGTGTGTGTGTGTGTGTGTACCTTTATTTTATGATATGCAGCTCAGTTTTTCTCTGCTCGATTGCAATGTGTTGAAATGTTCTGCTCATGTCAGACCACATGTGTGTGTGTGTGTGTGTGTGTGTGTGTGTGTGTGTGTGTGTGTGTGTGTGTGTGTGTGTGTGTGTGTGTGTGTGTGAACTGTGAAAATGAGACCAGAGTGCAAACCTACAGGAGGCCTCATCCTGAGCGCTGCACTTGGCTGGTATGTGTGTGTGTGTGTGTGTGTGTGTGTGTGTATGTGTGTAAAGTGAACAGCTGTTCTCCGGCTCTACATGGGGAGGTCAGGGGAGACACAAGCGGGCTACAGCTGTGGCCCTGGGGCATTGTGGGAACTGTGGCATGAACAACGTGGGAGAGAAGAGCGAGAGAAGAGAAGAGATCCAACAGTGAACAAACAACACTTCAGACTCACAGTCATGAGATTTTATTTATCTCTATACTTTATACGATGATTCTGATTGGTTTATACTCGATTGAGATCCTCATGACACCACGTTTGATTTAGGGTGAGGGGGGGGCACCATCCCAAAAGCTGCTCCTTTTGAGGAGGAGGGGAGGAGAGAGGAGGGAAGGAGAGAGGAGGGAAGGAGAGAGGAGGAAAGGAGGGAGAGAGAGGAGGGGAGGAGAAAGGAGGGAAGGAGAAAGGAGGGGAGGAGAGAGAGGAGGGAAGGAGAGAGGAGAGAGGAGGGAAGGAGAGAGAGGGAGGAGAGAGAGCAGAGGAGGGAAGGAGAAAGGAGGGGAGGAGAGAGGAGGGAAGGAGGGAAGGAGAAAGGAGGGGAGGAGAGAGGAGGGAAGGAGAAAGGAGGGGAGGAGAGAGGGAAGGAGAAAGGAGGGAAGGAGAAAGGAGGGAAGGAGAGAGAGGAGGGAAGGAGAAAGGAGGGGAGGAGAGAGGAGGGAAGGAGAAAGGAGGGAAGGAGAGAGGAGCGAAGGAGAGAGGAGGGAAGGAGAGGAGGGAGGAGAGAGGAGGGAAGGAGAGGAGGGAAGGAGACAGAAGGGAAGGAGAGAGGAGGGAAGGAGAAAGGAGGGAAGGAGAGAGAGGAGGGAAGGAGAAAGGAGGGGAGGAGAGAGGAGGGAAGGAGAAAGGAGGGAAGGAGAGAGGAGCGAAGGAGAGAGGAGGGAAGGAGAGGAGGGAGGAGAGAGGAGGGAAGGAGACAGGAGGGAAGGAGAAAGGAGGGGAGGAGAGAGGAAGGTAGGAGAAAGGAGGGAAGGAGAGAGGAGCGAAGGAGAGAGGAGGGAGGAGAGAGGAGGGGAGGAAGTTTGTCCTATATCATCATCATGAGTATTCAGAGATCTGACCACATGCAGAGTCTCCGTGTCATAAAGTACACGCTACAGGCGACGCTCCTCACTGGTACACTGAAGCTGCAGAAAGAGGCGACCACAGAGGGACAAGACGTCCGTCTGTGGTCGAGTCATCAGGGACTGAAAAGCCCACAGAGACCAGCAGGCCATGTGGACTGCAGCATGTTTTTTGGCCTGTGAGGTCAGGGCGCTCTCTCCTCCAACAAGCTGATCCCGACCCGTCAAGCACCGCCACTTAGCATTCTGAGTTAAGCTCTTATATTAGAGAAAATTAATCACGCCTGTAAGCTCATAAACAAGTTGACTTTTCTTTTTTCCTTGCACCGGCTGTCCGAGAGTCCGAGAGAAAGTGGAAAGAAAAGAGCCG
>NC_083627.1:2995325-3020325 GCF_963584025.1 Labrus mixtus
CTTCTGTTTTTCACATCTTATTCCCAATTCCTCAACTTGATTAACACTGTTAGCATACGTAATTAGCGACTGGAGAGCGATTATTGATTTAGCCTTTGCACAGCTGCAACAAAAAATAGTTTGAGGAAAAATATGGAGAATGAATGCGATCATAAATCACGTCATGTCTGAAGAGTTACAAAAAAAAAGAATAAGTCATTCTGGAAATCCCAGCGAGTGTCCGTCTGGTCATCATTCTCTGGCTCTCCTCCCGTCCTCAGTGTTAACTGGGTCATCTGTGGGAGAGGTTGGGCGCTCTCCTGAGACTCACACACACACACACACACACACACACACACACACACACACACACACACACACGTGCCGTCACTCCGAGCAGTTCAAAGGAGTCCAATAAAACATTTACAGCGTGGTTAAGCCGTTCTCTCTCTCTCTCTCCATCAGCCTCTTTCGGCTTGTTTTGCATCTTTTCCCGTCTCCCTCGGTCTCTCTCTCCCATGATCCTTTGCTCTGGTACAAGTCCAGACCGCTGTACGAGTCTCGTCTTTTTTCCTTTCTCTCGGCTCTGTAGATGACCCCGGGTTAAACACATTTAATTAGCGCTCGCAAGGTCTACACGCCCCCTCCTACCGGCAGCGTCGAGACGAGGCCCCTCGGACCAACCAGCTTGTGGAGCGTGTGTGTGTGTTTGTATATACTGTGTGTGTGTGTGTGTGTTTGTACTGTGTGTGAGTGTGTGTGTATATACTGTGTGTGAGTGTGTGTGTATATACTGTGTGTGAGTGTGTGTTTGTATATACTGTGTGTGAGTGTGTGTGTGTACATACTGTGTGTGAGTGTGTGTGTATATACTGTGTGTGAGTGTGTTTGTATGTGTGAGTGTGTGTGTATATACTGTGTGTGAGTGTGTGTGTATATACTGTGTGTGAGTGTGTGTGTGTATATACTGTGTGTGAGTGTGTGTGTTTGTACTGTGTGTGAGTGTGTGTGTATATAATGTGTGTGAGTATGTGTGTTTGTACTGTGTGTGAGTGTGTGTGTTTGTACTGTGTGTGAGTGTGTGTGTTTGTACTGTGTGTGAGTGTGTGTGTATATACTGTGTGTGAGTGTGTGTGTTTGTACTGTGTGTGAGTGTGTGTGTATATAATGTGTGTGAGTATGTGTGTTTGTACTGTGTGTGAGTGTGTGTGTTTGTACTGTGTGTGAGTATGTGTGTTTGTACTGTGTGTGAGTGTGTGTGTATATACTGTGTGTGAGTGTGTGTGTTTGTACTGTGTGTGAGTGTGTGTGTATATACTGTGTGTGAGTGTGTGTGTTTGTACTGTGTGTGAGTGTGTGTGTATATAATGTGTGTGAGTATGTGTGTTTGTACTGTGTGTGAGTGTGTGTGTTTGTACTGTGTGTGAGTATGTGTGTTTGTACTGTGTGTGAGTATGTGTGTTTGTACTGTGTGTGAGTGTGTGTGTTTGTACTGTGTGTGAGTGTGTGTGTTTGTACTGTGTGTGAGTATGTGTGTATATAATGTGTGTGAGTATGTGTGTATATACTGTGTGTGTGTGTGTGTTTGTACTGTGTGTGAGTGTGTGTTTGTACTGTGTGTGAGTGTGTGTGTTTGTACTGTGTGTGAGTGTGTGTGTATATAATGTGTGTGAGTATGTGTGTATATAATGTGTGTGAGTGTGTGTGTTTGTACTGTGTGTGAGTGTGTGTGTTTGTACTGTGTGTGAGTGTGTGTGTATATAATGTGTGTGAGTATGTGTGTATATAATGTGTGTGAGTGTGTGTGTATATAATGTGTGTGAGTGTGTGTGTATATACTGTGTGTGTGAGTGTGTGTGTATATACTGTGTGTGTGAGTGTGTGTGTATATACTGTGTGTGTGAGTGTGTGTATATACTGTGTGTGAGTGTGTGTGTATATAATGTGTGTGTGAGTGTGTGTGTATATACTGTGTGTGTGAGTGTGTGTGTATATAATGTGTGTGTGATTATACTGTGTGTGTTTGTGTTTATTAGTTTGTTTGAATAAAAGTAAAAACTAAAGACCATTCAAACACATTCACAAGCCGCTGACGAAGCATCAGAAGCCTGTTTGTTTCCATGAAACACATCGGACGTGTGGCAGCAGGAGCTGGGGATCGAACCCACAACCTACCGGTCGAGAGACGACCGACTCCACCACTGAACCACAGCTACAACTTATTGATCTAAATTTAATTTGATGCAAAAAAAAAGAACCCCAGTTACGAGTGAAGATATCTATATTTAGATTTTTTTTCACATCACTTTTGCAGCTTTTTAAAAAAAATAATTCAGTAGTGAATTATGTCAGATTACACATGGGCACTTATACACTTTCCTCAGGCCTGATAATTACACCAGTCAGCGCCAAGGTCTTGAAAACAAACACACTCGGACTAGAGCGTGTGTTAAAAAAGCCTGCCCTCTTCATTCCTCATGTTACACTGCCGAGCCCCAGCGGAGCCCCCTTTTGCTTTGAAACACGAAGCTTCTGTCAAGTTTCTGCTGTGAACAAAACATGACAACATCGTGTGTGTTCAATGCAGCCCGGGTCAGGAGTGTCAATGTATACACACACAAGCACTCAGAGGGCTTTTATGTTTTCTGACAGTGACGGTGAGCTGTTATCTTTAGAGGCACATTCAACTCGCTAACGGGGGATATTCAAAGACGTTAAGGTCTGAGTGTGCGCTAATGAAGAGCTCACAGACTACAGAGGACCTTGTAGGTACAGGAGAGAGCAATACAGCAGCTCAGAGCCTTTAATGACGGTAAGAGCAGAGTGTGTGTGAGCGCAGGGCAAATGGGTGTACGTGGAGCAAGATGTCAAAAAGCCTGAAATTCACCTTGTTGATTTAACAGGATTTTATTTGTTTTTTCAGGTTCGACATGTTCCTGATTACTCAAAACTTGCAAAAAATATTTTCCATACAAAGCCCCACCAAACTTTATGATAACTTCAGAGATCTACTATCTATCAATAAAGTAAAAATCTATCTAAATCGATGACTGTAGAGATCGACTGTTGTGGACGTGAAAGTACTGACAAACATTCAAGGATCCAAATCCAGCGATTTCATTCAAGAAAATCAGGTCAGCTGAAAATGCCCAAAATCTATCCACTGTCCTATCTATCCCATAAAGGCACAAAAAACCCAAAAAATGAATCTTAAAAAAGCTCCAAAAAAACCAAATGACTCCAAGCAAGAGTAAAACTGAAGATATAAAAGAATGAACGATGATGTCTCATTGGAGCAGATCTTTTGAGGAAATCGAATTTGCATTGTAATTACTCATAAATTGCATCGTTCTTTCTGGGAAAATTCTTGAGAATTTATGGACCATTTGTCGGTAAGTGTAACCAACAGATGGAACAAGTTCACAGAGAAGGCATAAAGACATAATGTCATTGTGGTGGCAGGAAATCCACCAATAAACATCATATTCCAGATAATGAGTGTGAGGTCTTTGTGGAACAGTACAACAGATTTTTCTCCTGAGGGCAATCGAGACAACAAACAGGAAATTTGCTTCAGCAGAAACAACTGTTCTTCACAGATTAAAGCAGCAAGCCTCGTCGTGTGTCTTTAAATCAGAATCAAACTTTTAAAAACTTAATGTTCTCTTCCCTTTTGGTAGAAAAACCAGAGCAGTGAAACAAATCGTCCTCACTTGTTTCTCGAAATGTGAAACGAACAATTCAGCTGGCGAGATGAGGAAAAAATAAAACTGTGGCATTCTGTGTGAAAGCTGATGCGATCTACTTTGCTGTGGAACATCTGGGGAAATAAAAAGGTCACACGGATTTATATTTAGATGCCGCGGGGAGAAATATGCGTCTCCTCTCTGCTCTGCACCCACAAGCTAACGACGGCCTGCTATGAAGAACCAAATTAATGTAGCGTTAATGGCAGCCGGCTGCACGGCTAATGGCTGCTTTTGTCTGACATTAGCGAGAGGTGCACTCTGATGAGCTAAACACGAGTTAGCTTAGGCTGGGATGACTGAACCTCTGTGTCCTGGAATCAGTCCTTACCATATCTGCATTTTAAGCTTTAATCATTATTCCTAGCACAGTCGAAGTTGTAGAAAAGCTTTTTGATGTTCTCAGCTACTCACATTTCAGAGTTGTGTATTATGAGGGAAATGTACAAGATGGTAAACGGGTTTCAATATGACCACATTGGAGACACTGAATGTGGGAAGTGTTGGAATCCAATATTGAATTCCCAATTGGGACAACAATAAATATACAATATTTTTCCTTGTTGTATTGTATCATATTGTGTTGCGTAGTGCCTTTTTGTTTCTACTGTATTGTAACCTACCATATAGTATCATATGGTATCCTAAGGGACTGTATGGTATGGTATAGCATCGTATTGTATGATACCATATGGTGCATGAAATGCAATTGAATCTGATTATATTGACTCACATGTCGTATTGCATGCTGTTGTGTTTAATCATGTAGCGTATCATTTTTGCATTATATTGTTTGCATCTTATTGTACCGTATGATTGTCTCGTCCCAATGTACGAGACATCTTTTGGCCAGTCTGCTTTCTCTGCTAACGGGGCAACACTTTGAAACTCTCTGCCCACTGGCATAAAATTAGAGAGCGAGAGTAACGCTTTTAACAGAGGACTAGAACAATGGCTAAAATCAAAACAACAGTGCTCACATGAATAGCTTCTGACTGGTTTATTGTTTGATCACGCTGCCTTTGCTCTACAGTTTAAGTCTATTTATTTATTTATTTATTCTCTCCTGTTTGTTTTCTCTGTTTTATCACTTTTCTCCCTATCTTAATTGTTTTCCTTTCAAAAGCCTCCTGTGGACCGGTGTTGAGAACTAGCGTGCTCGCTAAAACACTTAAACAATGCATCTGGTTCGTCCAATGTATCTGTGACGTCCATGTCAAATAAAGTCTATTATCATTATTATAAATCATCAACTCTGCACCACCACAAAGTACATAAGGGTACAAAGAGTTTCGGTGTTTAAAGTCTTTATATGTGATTTTTTGATCCAGCAGATGTCGCCCTTGAGCACCAGCATGAAACCAAAACAACCAAAACTGCATTGTTGTGTTAGCATGCTAATGCTAGCGATCTTTATTATGCTCGTATCTTCACACTGCATGTAAATTTACCTGAAATGAGCGTGATCTAGAAACACAGTTAAGCAGTGAGTACAGTATGTTATTCTTCTTTTCTCTAGTCCCTCAATTAAACAACTTTTATACACGAGGGGAGGAGTCAGCCGGCCGTCCCGACGATGTAAACAAACTGAAGATAGGACTCTGAAAACTCTGAAAACATCACAGACAGTGGGACTCGGGTGTTACACTCATTGTAGACAGTCATGACTCACAGAGTTATTTTCAGAGGATATACTTGATTTATATTTAAGTGTGAAACATCACATATAAAGACTTTAACAGAATACTTAAATGAGTGTTTCCACTTTCATGATTTTTCCGCTAACCATGATGCAACAACCAGTTGGATTAGCCATAATGGCCGTACTTTTCGGGTTTTCCATCATGAAGTATAACACAACAATGTGAGTTTTGAAGGGTCATGGCAGGTTTGTATGGACTCATGCTAGCTAGCTTCTTTTTTTTTGATTCTCAGCTAACTAGTTGTTGTACAAACTTCAAACTTTCTATCAAAGCGCCATCAATCTCCTAACTCTCTGAATAAGTGTATTTCCCAAAACGCTGAAGAATTCCTTCAAGGTGTTTCATGGATTTATGCTTCACTAAAAAAAGGCAGTAAATTAAATCTGCTGCAGCGGTGTGTGTTCATTAAAGCAGAGGTAACACTTCTTTTTTAAGATCTATTATAAAACTTTCCCAGCTTTTTCTCTTTTTTTTTATGACTGAGAGCTTCTTTTGAGCATCATCCATCTTTTTCTGAACATAAACCTTTCCTCTGAGCTATGTGCCAGAGTTAGCTTATAATCCCATAACTGACATTAAAACCTTGTTTAGCTGTAGGTACACGCACATTAGCTATTTGCCGATGGCACTGCCTGGTCTTAATGTTTCTCCTCTCTTCCATGGAAGCAAAGATCTCATTAGTCTTCTTTATGACTATTTGTGTTGAAAAATCAAACCCTCGGGGACTCTCTCCGATTGAGAGGGAAAATAAATAGTGAATGCAGAGAAGGAGAAGGAGACTAACACCACGGGGACTGCACACAGGAGAAAGCCAGGGAACATTTTCAGGCAAATTCAGGACTAATTAGGGTGTATGAAAACACCCAAGGGTGCCCGCGAGGCCTTGGTTCTGCCTCTGCTGCAAAGGCTTAGAGGTCTTCAATGCTATCTCTCCAGTAAAGGCCTTGTAGACAGACAGTGATTAATGCTAAAGACGTGCTAGCGGGCCTCTTTTCTGCTTTAAAAATCCAAACGGGGGCAAACTTTTAACCTGTGATTGAGCTGCGATGATTCACCCCTAATACGTCAAAGAAGGAATTCCACCTCTTAAAAGTCCTCGGGCGATGCAACGCACCGGTTTTAAAAAATCAGTCACGGGACGCCGGTGGAGCGCTCACCCTGTCGAAAAGCACCATCTGTGGGCTGTCTCGTACAGGATGGAGGGCTCTGCGTTGTTTGTCGGGCAGGCTTTCATCACTCCGGCACCGTGGGAGGTTTGGAGTGTGAGTACATCGAGGAAGACAGAGGAAATTAATCTGTGCTTCAATATTTGTACGCCGCCGTGTGCCGTTGTATATGGATACCTGAGGAGCTGTAGAGGATATTGGCCGATGCTGATTCGACGCTCTCCAGCCTCGAGTTTATTACAAAGCACTGTGGCATAAAAAATATGTGAAATGAGATGCTACTTTTTTTTTTTTTGTCTTTTCTTTTTACAGACAGCCCGGAGCCCTGGTGGAATATGATGAATAACAAACAGGCTTTAAAAAAAATGCAGCAATAACAAAACATAGTTTTATTATTATATTTTAATGGAGTGCATCTGATGTTCTTTAGCATATAGGGCTGCATCATAGAGGTCACATGGGGTACCATGGCAACCAGGGGTGTGATTATTGCCGTTGTATAAACTAGATTACGTGGTAATCCAATTAAATCATTTTATCTGGAAATGAATTTACTCGCTCCTTTACCGCTGTAACGCAGCAAAGACAAGGCTGATAAAGAATACATTCAGGGGTTAAAAACGACACTGAGGCTTTAAGATCGTCACACATTCTGTTATTGAGAACACGCTCGATGATTTTCTCTGACTTTTTTTGGTCATCCCACAAATCCGTTAAAGTAAACGTCCTTTGGGAAAACTCAGCAGATCTGTCAGACATGAAATCACAAAGCCAGTCACCTCCTCCATAGAAAAGTGGAACAATGTAATTTATAATAATCTTTATAGAATGAATGTCTTTCTGCCTGAATCTTCAGAAAAACACATTTCAGGAAATCTGGAACAAGTAGAGAAAAACATTAACAGGAAATGTTCTTCTTTTTAAAATGTCTTTATGTAAGTTAGATATGTGCTTCTCCTTATTCAGTTCTTTCAAATACAAAAACTACTCACACTCTGTTATTCATTTGCTATAATTATACTATGAAAAGCCAAAAGAGACAGATCATTCTGCAAGTTTTCCAACAAATGCAGACTGTAAAAAACTCTGGGTGAGTTTGTGAGTTCTTAGGACAGAGTCAGGCTAGCTTTTCTTTGTGCTAAGCTAACTTATTAACTGCATTAGCTTCAAGCCAAACATACATTAAACACGCTTTCAGCCTTCTTAATATTTGTAAAAAAGTGTATTTTATACTTTTTTTAGTATCCCTTTAAGGTGGCTCATGTTTTATTTTTGTTTAGATGTACAGTCCATTACTGAACTGTCAAATTTGAGGAATTTGGGCAAATGTGGAAATTAGATAGCTCAACATAATTCCATTTTTTATTTGTTTATGAAAGTTATATTTACATTTTTTGTATGTGTGAATCTTTTTCTTTCCTGTTTCATAGTTGAAGCAAGACCATTGAAGTTAATCTTTCATATCAAGTTGTCCCATTATCTATCTAAATGGTTTATATTTGCTGTATTCTCCACCACTTCCTTCTCTTTAGAATTAAATCATTTGTTATAATATTTTAAAGTGTTGGACAAAGTCAGCCAGAAATCATAAAAAACGGAAAAAGCTCCAACTGGTCTGTATCACAGGTCCAAATAGAATCCCTTTCCTCACACACACACACACACACACACACACACACACACAGTTCTGATCCATGTGTGTGTGCTTTTAACAAAGCTCACAGTCACTTTTTCCAGACGTACTTTCATCATGACGCGGTGGGTGCCGCCTGGTTCATGATTCACCGTGTTATGACAATAACACAGAGGGGTTTTTTTTGGGGAGAAACAATGGCTTTGTATGGAGTTGGCAGATATCTGAAAAGACCCAGGTCCCCCCCCCCACAAAAAAAAAACAGTCCACAGAATGAGCTCATCTTTTTTAGAAGGAGGGTTTTAAAGTGAGTAATGCCAGCCTCCTCAGACACGCTCATTACAACCGCATTAAGCCGTATCGCGGCGGTAAGCTCCAGTAATCAGACTACCTCGGCGGCTCGGCTTAATTGGCTCATCATTCTTGCCGACTCTCGCTCGACGCACATTAAAAACGGAAAGGCACTCAAAACAGCGGGGAAAAACATGAAAATAGAAAGTCATATTGTTGTTTTTCTGTGCGCAGTCTCTCGTGGGTAGTAAACACGACAACAGAGAATCTGGGTCAAACAGAATAAGGAAATTGTAGTCATCAAGGAGATTTATACATCGCTCATGTTTTAAACACAGCTACAGCATGAGAAACTATTCCACTCGGCTGCATGAAAGGAAAACACACCTGAGAGTTGAAATAACCTTCAACTGCATGTGTGAATCCCTGCTATGATTCCTCACTACAATTAAAGCAGAAACCCCATTATATATATATATATATATATATATTTAAAAAAAGAGTTTTCATTCATTAATCTAGTCAGCTACAACCTTGGAAAGCTAAAACGGTCCTCTGCATCAGCGGCAGTGTTTGAAAGTGGCAGGAGGCCCGACGTTTTTTGTGATTTTAGCAGCATTACATAAAATGTGCAGGGTGATCATGCAGCCTGTCAGAGAGAGAGAAAACAAGCTACAAGACAGTGGAAACAGGAAACAGATGAGCGACAGAGATGGAATCAAACAGAGCGGGAGCGGAAATGAATGAACAAGAGTGGAAGAGCGCGATAGAGGCCTGCAGACTCCAGCCTCCCCCCGTGCCAGCTTTTCCCTGAGAAGCTCAGATATCCATCAGGTCTTGCCTCTCTCTCTGAGCCTGACAGCAGGTCTACAGAGGGTCCCAGGCCTCTCCCACTGCTGGCTCAGCTCCAGATAAAAGGCCCCCGGCTCTGAAGGGGGGATTCCTCGGCACGCAGACCTCCGCTGGGAAACGGCCCGAGACGGACGAATGAAAGCTTTTTGTGGAGAGGAAGAGCAAGGAGATAGACAGAGAGAGAGAGAGAGAGGGAAGGACTAAACAAGTAATAAGAGGGGAAAAAAAGAGGAAAACGATGCAAGTCACACACATGATCTGAGGCAGCGGAACACAAGCTCGATAGGGGGTCCTGTGGGGACCTATTCGACATTTCTTCAATGCAGACTATAGACGTTTTTGTGCCAGGAATCTCAAAGCGTCCCCCTTTCCCTCCAGAGGGTCGATGGGTTTCACACTGAGAGCAACATGTGATTAAGAGCTCTGAAAGAAAAGAAAGAAACACATCTCTGGATGTAACACCGGATTATTAAAGAAGAGAAACTGATCATTTAGGACTTCAATTTTGACTGAAGTTCAAATGGTTGAGTTAAAGATGACTTATTTGAATTCAAAGACAGACTCCGGGGACTTCTATCCTGTCACCAGAAACACCTGGAGCCACAAGAGAGAATTCAACACAGTATTCATGTGTTTGACAGAAAATCAATCCACCCCAATGGATTTGCTCGAATACGACCGTAAGAGGAAGTCTGCCAAACGTGAGCCACCCAACTACCAAAGCTTCATATAAACGGATATATCAATTCAGCCTTTCTGCTTTGAATTCCATTCATCCACTCCCAAAGGGCGGCTCAGTTTGAACTGTGTCGTCAGGCGAGGTCTGATATCGACTTGCATCACGGCAACATAAAAATGTAAGACGAGATGCAAAGAAGAGACAAATACCTGACACATCATTCAAACACCTGAATCAGATATTCAGAGGACATCAACGTGCTTTGATTTTTGGGATTCAGCTCCATATTCTGAAATTGTTCCAAGCTCTATTTCAACTCCTTTACATTCTCAGATCAATCAGAGAAATTAAGACTATCCATCCTCAGACATGCACGTACACATCTTTTGTTAACCTTCCCTAAAAAATAACAGTTTAAACACCTATACAGCTTTCTCAAACACACACACAAAACTCCTTTTCTAGACTTTCTCCTGTGAGCCCCCTCATAAAAAACGTCCTCAATAAGCAGGTAATAGTGGGCGGGGATAGGGACGTCTAAAACCTGTGACTGCTTTGTCACTGGTTTGATATTGGTGCATGTAACCAAGCTGCTTCACTCCCTTTTCTTTTACCAGCAGTTTCTCTTTTTCCCCTCTTTCGTTTCTGTGACTAATTCCAGTTACACATATTGAAGGATGAAGGATAAAGTGTCATCACAGCGTCTGACTCATCGGATATCTTTGAGACATTCAACTTTCACCGGGTTCCTTTTTATCTCACGTCTTGTCTCCCGAGACCAACGTGGAGAATCTCCCACTATGAATGAGGGTCATGTGTGACAGAGCAACACAGGAAGAACTCTCTTTCTTTCACACTTTATTGTGTATGTGTTCTTGTTAGCTTTATTGTTTTTGTCTCTGTGTTACATGTTTCTCTTTAGGAGGGGCCACTCGACGAGCCCCTCTGGGTTTATTTGGCTCCTCCAGCACATTTCTTTTAAAATGTATATTTTGTTAATTAACTTATCATTATGTACTGTCTGTTTTTCCATTCATCTATTGTGTTTTTTTGTGTGCAATAAAATAAAATAAAATATACAATTCAGAGGCAGTCTGTTTAACTATTTGGGAGTGCACGAGTGAAAATAGCTCTAAAGTGTCTGTAGAATGAGCCACAATGCTCTTAAAGGGACCAAAATACACTTAGAAAAGCTAAGTTGTTCCCCAGCAGCCTAAAGAAAACAACGTTCAAACGCACCATGTTGATGTGAATAAAAGGCAAATCAAGTTGAAATCCAAAATGGGGACGTGGGGGATGAAAAAAAAAGAAAGAAAAGAAGTCAATGTGATTTCGTTTTTCTTTTCAGGTTTTCATATATAACAGCAAACTGTCGCCTTTCAGATAAAAAAAAAGCCCTCGACCAGACGCCGGGCTGTCTGTCACACAAAGTGAGACAGGATTAGATTTATGACACTGAGTCGTTCTGAGAGAGAAACTAGCCCCTCGCTCGGATGACTGACACCTGTAACATTGCTCTCTCTCTTCTCCTCGCTGTACTTATCAAGCTATTTGGAGCGGCGGCGGGAAAGCCAATCTGGCGTCGCTCACCACCTTTCTCCCACTATCTCCTTCAATAGGGACTTGTCAGGCGCCCCCCCCCCCCCCCCCCCTGATTCCTCAGATGAGCCCCTCCTGAGGGATGACAAACGGCACACTTGTGTCGACTGAAGCACGACAAGCCCTTCAGCTGTTTTCCTCGCCTCCTAAAACGGGGAGACAGCCTCAACAACATCCGCTCTCTCCACACTCGGAGTCGACGAGGCTCCGGTTATCTGGTTTTACGTCCACCAGCTGACAGCAGGTTACGCTGGGAGTTAGCTTCCCCCCCCCCCCACCCCCGACACAATGGAGGGGAACATTCAGCGGCGGGGCGGGTTTCTCTCTCCGTAAGCCCCAAGAGTGTGTTTTACTTATCAGCGGGCACACACCCCTATCAGCAGCCCCCTGCTCCAACGAGCCAGCGACGAAGAGAAAAAAGACGAGGAGGGAGAAATTTAAAAAAAAAAAAGGAGGACGAGGAGGCTCTCTGGAAGGCTTTGATATGTACTCGAGAACATACATGGTTACACCACCGGCTAATGCTGCAACTCCTTGAACACATCTGTGAGTGGGACAGGAGGACGGGGTGAATTCCTCACACTCTCCCGTCCCTCGAGACTCATTCTGCCGCCTGGAGATAAAGTGTGGGGGATTCAGGCTCGGTGGCATGGCGTGCCGAGTTGAAACGGATGCTGTGGCTTCGATAAACCGACGGCAGCAGGGCCAGGATTGAGGCCTGCCAGGAACTCTGCCAAACCAAGGAAGCTTAAAAAAACAATAATACTAAGACAGGATGGGCAGGAAAAAACGAAAAAAAAAAACATCCTCCTATTGTGAACTTCCAAAAGAAAAACTCCTGGCTAAAAACGACATTTGGATGATCCAGTAAGTTTGTGTGTCCCCCATAACCATTTACTGAACATAACGCAGCGAGGAGGCTCTGCCGGCTGCTTGTCTCCTCTCTATACATCTCAAAGCAAAGCAGCAGTCACTTCTCGTTACATTTCGTGGTTAAAGAAACAGGGTGGCTTGTCAGTGTACTGTAAGTGAGTGGTACAGTGGGGAAAAGAAGAGATCAACAAACGGCTGAAAGGACTCGACAGCACTCGTCTCCCTGAGCGATGAGAGTCCACTGAGGAGGTTCAGACACACTGAGGGGGGGGGCAACAAGACGGACCGCCTCCACCACCCTCCCAAAAAATGTAAATTCTGGTTGTAGTTTCTTTGTTTTGGATTTTGAAAATTTTAAAAAAATCAGAGAATCGAAAAAGACCAAGTACTTAAAATGTGCTAAATAATTTGCAGCTAAGATGCTTAGGGGTCACATATTCTCCTTCTTACTATACTGTTATGCATAAATGTTATGCGGCGACAATTTTAAGCGTCGTTTTCTTATTTACACATCAAGTGTGACGAGCAAAAACAAAAAGCTGTGCAATAAACGAAGGTTACGAAAAAAAAAGATGAAGAAAATAGAGATGAGAAGCAAATGGGAACACATGACCCGTCATGTTTTTTCATGACTAAATGAAAAATCATTGCTCCGCCGAAGTTGAATAATTTAAGCCTCACAAAGCCGTTTTTTTATTGCGCGTCTCGTAAATGGGAGTTTATTAAATTTGGTAGGTGTTCCTGCCAGCGTGTCTCCCTGTGATCAATCACTCATCTTAACTGTTCTGCATAAACCCCCATATACACACAGCGCTTAAAATGTGTGAACGGAACAGTCCACACTGTAGATTTAAGATCCAGAAGAAAAAGTAAGAGTTTGTTCCCCTGAAGGCTGCACACAGTGAGTACGAGCCCATCCTTAAAATGTTTCAAACCCTGGTGGAGTCTGCTTCTATGTGCCAAAAAGTACGAAGTCATTAAAACAAATGTCAAAAAGTCTCTGCATCAAAAGCAAAACTCCTGCACATTTGTTCCACCGTGCACTCTCAGTATCTGTACGGTTGACTCTGATGAAGTGATTCTGTGCCGGGCAGACGGTGCTTCACCTCTCGCACGCCCGCTGAAAAAGGTGTAGAGAGAAAAAAAATAAATAGCGGCACGGTGTGTGAACTGCACTGCTGCCTAATGCTGATGAAAAAAAACAAGGCAGTGTGGGAGAGCGGGCGGCCCACTGGAGCAGGGTTAACACGGGTGAGGGGGGGGGGGGGGGGGGGGGGGCGTGTAGGAGGGAGAGCGCGTCTGTAAAGGCCCTGCGAAAACGTCGCCGATTTTCACCTCGACCACTTTGTCTGACTGATGAGTTCAAACAGGACATGGTAATAGCCTGTCTCCAACATCCCCCCAACCATAAATCTCTCGGCGAGAAAAATGGGAAAGCAATCAGGTGGGAAGAAGGTTTTCTGTGTGTCGTCTGTGTGTGTGTGTGTGTGTGTTTGTGTAAAAGACTAGAAATACAAAGTGAAACCAGACAATAAGAATGCATGTACAACATCGCTTCAGAAGGCCTGTTTGTGTATTTGCAGCTGATGAGTTGGGGGGGGGGACTGGAGCGTTTGAGATATGAAGCTTGTTTTAGAGCGCATCAAAAAAAATAAAGAAGCTGTCGTTCCTGCCGAGCACTTAACATGATTAAAGAGTGAGAGACAATAGGAAAGCCTTGCCCCCTTTTTCTTTAAAGTAGTTGAACTATAAAAACAGGTCCAAGAGGAGTTATTCTGAAGAGACTTTTTGGCATGCGGAGCAGGTGGAGAGCAGCCAAAGATTCAGGGCTTTACAGTGAGAGTGATGGAGATGGAGAGGATGATTTGCCGCGGCCAGTGACGGATGTATTTCAGCGCAGTGCCTGAGTATCGATCAAAGCTGACCCCCCCCCCCCCCCCCTTTCTGTTTTATCATTCAACACGTTGTTAAGACGAGCATTAGTAAACATCTCCACATCGCCGCGTCAGCCCCTCCGAAGAAGCCGAATGCGACGACAGGCTAAGGAGCCGGAGAGCGCGCACACTCGCTTTGGGGTCTGTTTGCGTCTGTGTCCAAGATGTGGGCACACACAAACAAGCATGCCCCTCGGCCATCGGCTACGCGAACACACGGCCGCACAACGCAGGCTCTCGAGTGACTGAGATGTAGAGGGCCTCATCAAAAGCACAATGCAGCCAGTGTGCTCGGTGCGACGCATTCAAGCCGTCAGGTCTCTGCCAAACAGCCTGCTGCAACACTGTGGCAAATGAAGTCAGAGTTTATTTGAACGGGGGGAGGGAGGGAGGGGCTGAGAGGAGGAGGGGAGGGGGGGACGCAGGAGAAAAGAGTGTGAGAGGGAGATAAAGAATGAAGGGAAAAGTTCATTATTCACTGCAGTGAAAGGGTGAGGTAAACAAGAAGGAAGTGAGAGACGACGTGGAGACTCTCAGAAGACTTCTGTGACCGACGAAGCAAAGTTTGGTCAAAGGTCAAAGGTCAAAGGTATCTTTATTGTCCCCACAGGGAAATTTGTATACAACATGAAACATGAGGCCCAGCAGAGATGCTCCAGCACCATGATAAGAATGATAAAGTGCAGCGTGCAACTGCTATTCAACAGACAAATAGCAGCAGGTACAAATGAGACCCGATGCCAGCCAGGGTTAGCAAAGCTAGCACTGCAGCTAGCTAGTATGCTAGCATGTTTACGTTAACCTAACCATAATGGCTGGGTGGACTACTCACCAAATTGTTCAAATTATGGATGTTCCAAGGCAAATTATTACCTGGTCGTTTAAAAGTAAATTTAAATGTAGACCGTCTAGTCTGAAGGTAAAAGACTGCCACACGGCGCCGCTCTTTAAAGTCTGAAGTAAAAGGCTTTATATGATTAAATGTAGAAACAAGTATCTCCTCTGAAAATAACTCTGTGAGTCATGACTGTCTACAATGGGTGTAACACCCGAGTCCCACTGTCTGTGATGTTTTCAGAGTCCTATCTTCACTTTGTTTACATCGCCCGGACGGCCGGCTGACTCCTCCCCTCGCGTATAAAAGTTGTTTAATTGAGGGACTAGAGAAAAGAAGAATAACATACTGTACTCACTGCTTAACTGTGTTTCTAGATCACGCTCATTTCAGGTAAATTTACATGCAGTGTGAAGATACGAGCATAATAAAGATCGCTAGCATTAGCATGCTAACACAACAATGCAGCGCGAGTTGTTTTGGTTTCATGCTGGTGAGCATATAAAGCCTTTAAAGTCAATCTGAACATCCTGGTGAGTGCTGGATAACTCCGATCTTGAAAACACTTCAGTCATCTTCAGTCTGTCGAGTGACTGTTATCCTTTAGTTCTGACTAACATGTCAGACTTCTAACAAACTGCAAATGGTAAAAAAAAAAAAAGTGCTTTAACCGACAAAACATACCACAAATTCCACACATACATCCACTCTCACATCCTCCTCCTTCATCTCGACGAGGTCAAGTTGACCGCGTCATTTCCAGCAGCCGGCGTGGGAGAGGGTGAGGCGGCCTTCAAAGCTTTTGTTTATCTGCAAAGCGTCCGCAGAGAGAGCGGACCAAACAACATCCTTACCGGCTGCTATAAACAACAAACCAGACCCTGAACAGGGGAGAGAGAGAGAAGGACGAGAAAGGGGAGGGACGCAAGCGAGCGCCGGTGGTGTTCTGGACCAAGGACAGGATGGTGGGATGGAGAAACTGTTTTGATGTCTTGGACAGTTATTGGAGACACCTCTGACATGTTAACTTCAGGCAGAGGAACATTTTGCCCTTTGCATTCTGTTCATATGCAAATGTACTGACGAGTCTCTGAGCTCAACCAAGTGGGAGTTAAGTGAACCATGCATAAGCATATAGCAATAAAATATTTGATCAATTGTGTGGGCGTGTAGGAAAATGTGTATGTTAATTGGGGAGTTTGACATTTCCTCTGCGTGCTACCAGGGCTTGTTTATTTGTAAGCCATCAAAACATGCATACAAATAGACAGCCAAACATGCTTCAGCATGCACTCTGATTTGGGATTTCCTGCCCGTCACCTTTCTCTCAGGAATCAGTTTAAGGCTCGCAACAAAGCACCCCCAAAAAAAACATTTTTAATATCGCTTTGAAAATATTAATTTCCCACAGCAGTATAAAAAAATGACCCAGTGAACCAGCTGCTGGCTCAGACAGTCAACTTGTCAGCTCGCACACGGCTCAAAGTATGACAGACGGATAGAGACACACGGGCGGGAGCAGAGAGTGAGGAGGCTTTGTTTGAAGAGGCGGCGGTGACTGTTATGAGTTTCGGCAGGTTATATTGGAGACGCCGCAGCAACATAAAATATGTTTTCCCACAGTGTTTTGATTAAACTTTGTGTCAGAAGGAAGAAAAGAAAAGCTTTTTTTTTTGTTGTTCTTCTTAGAAGCTAGTTTAAAGCCTTCTGAACATAATGTGTTTGTTTTAAAGTGTTTTGATCAAAGCTGAAATTATTAAAAAAAAAGAAGTTACTGAACACCGGCCAGCTGTGGGTTATTGGACTCTATAGCTGCGAGTCTTGACTGTCTTGGTAATTAACCAGCACAACTTGGCCGCCGAAAGCGCTCAAGCTAATGATAGCTGGACCAAGATTGCACTCAGTGTATATTAGCTGACAATGACTCATCACTTTTTAAAATAGCAAAAGAACAAAGGGGTAATTCCTGGTCAGGATCTCAATTCAACTCTCAATTTTCCATAATTAACAAGTTAACTCGGCTAACTAGCTTAACACATCTGGCTTAAAATGCGCTAGCTTACATTTTTTGAAGCAGTTGAAGCAGGTTATCCTAGCCAACTTTTTTCCATCCTTGTATGTGAAAGCTAGGTTTTGCTCAGCCAGCTAACTTTTTAATTTCTGAGTCGAAGCAAGTTGGCTTCAAGTTTCAGAGTGGAATGCGTGTTAACTTTACATGCTAACTCAAACCGTCTTTGTGTAAAGTAGCTAACTAAGTCAGCTAGCTTTTACCTTTCTGAGTAGTAGGCGAGCTAGTTAACTTAGCTTCTTTAGCTTATAATTTCTGAGTGGAAGACAAACTTAGCAGAAGAATTAGCTGTCAAAAAGGGTTGATTGTGAAGGGGAAAATGTCTGAGACGTTAACAGTATAGGCTATAGCTTATTGCTACAGAGCTGGCTTGCTGAAAAAGAATTTGTCTTGTGTTTTTTCTGTGTCTCATTTTTTAGGTCGTGTAGATCTTTGTTGATGACTTTGTTGATTTGTGATATTGAAAAATAAAAATATACATTTACAAAAGGAGAAAGTTGAGAAAACGATTTGTACCAGCATTTGTTAGCTTAACTGAGCTATGATGCACTCAAGTCTGCAAAATTAACAGCAACGCTCGATCTCAAATGACAGAAACTGCTAACATTCAATACACCTGACCCGATAAAAAGCAAATGAAGAAAAGAAAAATACACACAAAAAGAACAAAATGGACAAATATGTTAATTGCCCCTTCATTCAGGTTAGTTTGTCCCTAAGAGTCCCTCTCCTCTGTTCTTTCTGTCTTTACGTTGGAGTAGATAATCTCTCTTTTTGGCACACAAGTTAAGACTGAAAGTGTCTCTTTATTCGGCGAACTGAAAGAAGTCCATGAGAGGCACGGCCCTGGCTCTTTGACAGGAGCCGTGCCTCTGATTTACACATGTGTACTATATGTCTGAGAGCTGTTTGTGCGGGCATCCGTGCATCATTGATATGCCGAGCATGTTCTCTCTGCCACCCTGCCAGTTCTCACGCCCCACCCAACCTCCCACACAATCACACACACAGGCTCACAAGTAGCAGAAGAAGTGGGGGGAAAAAAACTTTTCTTACCTATATGTTGTTGATCCGAGTGGATGATGGGGAGGCGCAGGGAGAACCGAGAGAGAGAGAGAGAGAGAGAGGGAGAAAACACAAGGAGAAAGCTTGATTAGTCTGCGAGTTCAGCACTTGTAACCTCTCCTACAGCGGAGTTAAGCTGCTCTCTCTTGTTCAGCTCAAACAGGTTGATGCCGGGAGTATGCCTTAACAAATCCACCATGCACTCCTCTGGGTAAAATAATAAGTCTCTCCTCTGCCTTTCCTGCTCAGCCTTTTTCAAATTCCTTTCCTTTTTTTTTTTTTTTTTTTTAGAGCTACCTGACAGAGGAGAGGCCATATTCAGCTCTTCCCTTTCTCCTCTGTAGAATGTCTTATTCTCTCTTCTGCTATCCTATACCTTCTTTCCCCCCCCCTGTGACTATTTCATCCTCTCATTTCCTCCTCCTAACCCTCTCCTGGACCTCCACTTTTAACCCCTCCTAGTCTCTATTTCCTGCTGGCTTTTTACTCCTTGTATGAAACAGACAGAACAACCCCGGTGGGAAGTCGGGAACTGGTGAAAACCCCAATTAGAAACAGTGAAAACCAGCAGGTGGGTGTTCTTGCGACTGCTCCACATGACAGAGATGACCCCTACACTACACCTGCTATCATTTTTTCCCACTCCCTGTCTTTTTCTTCTGCCGTCCAAAAAGGTGCATTTTACTCTCTTTTTTTTTTGCTACTCCTTGGGGGGGGGACGTGCATCAAAAACCCAGCGGCGCGGGTCAAATTCAAGGGTGGATTGGGAGTTTGCTGCATGGAAAGCAGGGCATGGTGTGAGCAGATAAGCTACAAAAAATAAAACCTGAGATGCTCACCACAGGAAATAAAATGTGCTAGGTTTTGTACTTTTTTTTAAAAGTATTAGATCCACCATTTTCTATAAAGCCGGTTTCCTTCTTGTTGCAAAGAGGATGTTGATACTTGCCCTGAGGATCCCCGAATGCAGCTACACACACTGTATCAATCTCATTATATCTGCTTTCAACTGTAAGCTCATTTCAGAAGCTTGTCAGTGGGAAGCCTGGTTTCCTTTCACAGGTTGAGGGATTAAGAAAACCTCATCAACGTGGACAGATTTTGGCTGGAAACGCCTGATAACTTGGACAACAACTGTACCATAAACTGGTTTCTTCAAAGTTCTTCTTGAAGTATGTGGACGGCGGTGACTGGACGGGGGAATTCACTTTTAAGCTGCATATTGGGGCTAACATGTTTGAAATTCATAGTACTGCCAAAAAAAGAGATGAATATTATGCATAGGTAGTCCTTCATTTAATATGCTTAATTTTCAGAGTTCATGAATCTGCCCAACAAGCCGTTAACATCGGGCACTGTTGCTCTGATACTGTTGCCTTCAGTGTCGATGCTGAATGTAGGAAATCAGAAATGCTCAACTGATAAATCATGACGCAAACATCTGCAAAGATGTTTAGTTCTGATGTTTAGTCTTCTTGGTAATTTTTGGTTTCAGTATGGTAAAAGTGGCAATGCTAATGTTCTGTTTACTTGGTAATATTTGCGGTTAGCATGCCAACAGTGACAATGCTAACATTCTGATGTTTACTTGGGGTAAATTGGGGTTAGCATGCTAATATGTGCTTAGCAGAACTAAGAACATTACAGAGCTTAAGCTGATTAATGTCTTTAGTGCAGGTGTACTACCGCACTCTTAAAATGTGGATCTGATGACAGAGCTTCAGTAAGCTAACAAGATCCCTGATCATTTTTTTTTAAAGTCATCTTTTGGGGCCAAACGTGGAGCAGCAACTGACTGAAGACTGAAAAAATGCCTGTGGTCTCATTTCTGAGCCTGTCGCTGCCTGTGCCGTCAGAGCTGAGCAGCTGCCAAACAACTCTCAAAACTGACAGGGTCGTAAAAACTAATAAGACTTTCTAGCAACAATTAATAAAAAAAATAAAAAAAACACAATTTAAAATACAACAACATATTATGTGTGAAACAATGTGATTACATACCAGCTTAATGTAAACTGTGTGGTTGCTGAGCGATTAGACGATAAACAACCTAACTGCTTGATGTCGAGATAAAGGATTGTAACAGCTATTGATAAGAGTGAACATGCCTTCCTACAAGGTAAACAGAAGAGTGCAGCTGCAAGTTTTACACCTCGCTAGCACAGGCAAACTTCTGTTTTGTACACATTTCCTGGAAAGGCTGATTCATATCGAAGTGAAACCGAAGGGCAAAAACTTGAAATCTTTCTGCTGACATTCATGGATGTATTTTTAAAGGGCTTTAATATGTTAAACTCAAAACACCCAGACGTCTTCAGGGACATAATCGCTCTCTCTTATGCACCAACACGCTCCCAAATTTCCCAGCAGTCTTTCCAGGAAACAAAGTCTCTTTACGGTTTCTAAACATCTTTTCGGGAGTTGGCGTTGGCATCAACAACTTGTTCCTGAAGAGCCCCCTAAGCCTACCAATTTACTGGTGAGTTGGGGACACTAAGCAGCAGCCTAAGGTCTGAAAGTCCCCTTTTAAGTCAGCCCGGCAGCCGTTCAGTCAGACGTTCAGTCAGTCAGCTGCTCACAGAGCCCGCGGCAACGGGGGAAACTTTCCTGCGGTTAAAACAGGAAGAGAGAAAGACAGTGAGCTTGCTGAGGAAGCTAACGTGGCCTCATGTGGCTTCGAGCAAAACCCATCAGAAGGCAAGAGGAGACGCAGCGTTTTCGGTTTCTGCTACATGACGAAAGCGTGTGTTTTAGCTTTGTGGGTTTACTGAGGCTACTGTAATGCTTTGAACGGGCGACAAGCATGTTTAATGCTGGTGTTGCACTCTGGCTTACAGGAAAAAGGAAAGATTTGCATTGAGCAGAAATAAGAGGGAAAGCAGAAGATAAAAAGGGTTGACTGTATAACTCATTTTTCTCTATGATAATGCCAAAAGACCAGACTTTTGGGAAGAAGATGGTGAAGCTTCCAGAGACGACGAAGACAGCTGAGGACATTTGGTAGCACAGCGTGATCGGAGTGTACCTGGACAAATACAGAAGCGACTGCAGAGAGCCTCAGGCGGGCATGGAGGCGGCCTGGTACTTGATGGAGAACAAGGAGAAGATCCAGTGGATAAAGAAGGCTGCAGAGGACCAGAGGCCTTAAGAGAGGGAGCTGCTGGAGATGAGGGCCCCTGCAGCCAGTCGGGCTCAGAGGAAACCCCAAGTTTGATGGAGAACCAAAGAAACCTCCAATGAGCCAGTATCACATAAAAAAATAGTCAAATTTGGAATTTCTAACAAATAACACAAAGCAAATGAAAACAGAATATTCTATCAGTTTTGTTCCCTTTCTGCCAGTTCATGACTCGTCTTGAAACGATTATCTTCAACTGCTTCAGTAGTCACAAAGAATCTAAAGATGTGGGTTCAGTCCACCGTCGTGTGACAACCAAAACTTTTGGGCACCACACTCTTTGGATGAAAGGACAGTAGCTATCTGACAAACACACGACCCCATGCTTCTTCCAATAACAGGAAAAAAACACAAACACACATTACTTGTACGACACAGAATGTCGGCAGGCTCCTGGATTAGGCCTCCCATGAATCTTTGCAGCTGCACCGAGTGATGAGCAGCACCCTCTGCTTTGAGAAAAGTCGAAAAACCAAGTGCAGAACTGATGTAGGAAATTCATCGACAATGAACATTGTGTCGTTTCTGTCAATTAACATGCTTTGATGTATTAAACGGTGGTGGGGTGGGGAATCCTAAAAGTGCCTTAAAGTCTTTATATGTGATTTTTCACACTTAAATATAATAGAAATCAAGTATATCCTCTGAAAATAACTCTGTGAGTCATGACTGTCTACAATGGGTGTAACACCCGAGTCCCACTGTCTGTGATGTTTTCAGAGTTTTCAGAGTCCTATCTTCACTTTGTTTACATCGCCAGGACGGCCGGCTGACTCCTCCCCTCGTGTATAAAAGTTGTTTAATTGAGGAACTAGAGAAAAGAAGAATAACATACTGTACTCACTGCTTAACTGTGTTTCTAGATCACGCTCATTTCAGGTAAATTTACATGCAGTGTGAAGATACGAGCATAATAAAGATCGCTAGCATTAGCATGCTAACACAACAATGCAGCGCGACTTGTTTTGGTTTCATGCTGGTGCTCAAGGGCGACATCTGCTGGATCAAAAAAATCACATATAAAGCCTTTAATGGGAACTTGCTGTTTTGAAATATGCTCATGTTGTGTTTATTCGGCTCTTTGGTGGTTAAGTACAGCGCTGGACGATGGTGAAGAGTTACACTCGTCACACTTTTCAAACGGCAAAGCGCTCCAAAGAGAGAATGTGCGCTGCCCCTGAATTCATATAATGCAAAATAAAACAAAAAAGACTTGAAAACAAATAAAGGGCAACATGCTTTTTTTCCTGAAAAGGTTACACAGTTATCACTGAGGTTTCCAACCAGTTTGTTGTCGGAGCACATGCGGCAGAGAAAGGTTGATAGTTGTCAGGTCCAGGCACAGCCCTCACCCCCCTCAGGTGTTTTGACATTTTAAGTGAATTTAAGCGCGCCGGTCCTCTACTGCAACCCTACACCGCCCGCACCACGTCGCCATGCCGACAGCAGCACCAAGCAGTTGTCTCCCCCGAACCAGCCCTGACATTTTAGGCTTCTTCTCGGCGTGAAGCGTGTTGTGTGTGTGTGTGTGTGTGTGCATGTTCAAACGTGCTGCTCTGCTTCCTTCCACCCACCTCTTTTCCTTAGATAATGTAACACATGAAACCTGCACACACTCAGGTGTCAAACCGCAGAGGGAAGTCTGCGTGGGCTACAGAGCGAGAGAAGAAGAAGAAGAAGAGGTGGAGGAAATCATCCTCAACACACACCAGCTACAGTTTGTCTCCCAGCACAGCTCACACCACAGCCATGCAGCCTTCTTTAAAAAAAAGAAAAACGCTCTTTGTGCTTCTAATTAATCACCACAAACATGTTCCTTTTGGAGCTCAAACACCACATAATTAGATTAGCTTCAGATTAACTGTGTTATGTTCCACTGTAGTTGCAAAAAAACAAAAAACATCCCATAAAAAGGGATCATTACCACATCGTTTTAATGAGCTGAAACCGGAAAAGTAGGGATTGGGTTTACCCACAGCGTTTGCCCTTTGACCCACATCGTATCTC
Source organism: Labrus mixtus (assembly GCF_963584025.1). Lineage (NCBI taxonomy): Eukaryota > Metazoa > Chordata > Actinopteri > Labriformes > Labridae > Labrus > Labrus mixtus. Next base: position 3,018,934 of record NC_083627.1, read on the forward strand.
TTTATGCACAGGCAGTAAAGCATCTCTGTGGCCTTCCACCCGGCAGGTTACCAGACGTCTTAAGCAGATGTGTTGCAACCCCTTTTTTTCACGTCTTTTTCAAGGGAACAAAGCGACACAAGACCTTACAAATGAAACACAAACCTCCAGATAAGGCTGCGGAATCACATTAACTGTAACAATATTCAGATTTTAAACGAGCCCTCTTATCTAAGTGTGTTTTCACATGTGCCAACTTTCAGGGACTAATGTTAACTAATGCTAGCACACTCTGGTTAGCTCATAGCTTCATATTGCACATAAATTGACACATAATGGTTGAGGATATACTTGATTTCTGCTTTATTTTTTATATATATATTTTTTTTTTTATCAGGGAGGTCATGCATAGTCCAGAATTTCAAAAGATGTGCACAAATCACTTCACACACACATGTATCACAAATATATGATGATAAAGACATCATACAGGTAAGTGTATCAGGCCATCTCTCAAAAACAAAAAAATGATCTTCCAGCTGTTGCTCTCCCTTACAACAAAATATAAACATCAGAGCAAATGAACAAAAGAAACAAAAAGATGTCACACTCACTCGTTTAGCCACAAAGATGCATTCGCGACAGTCTCCTCAGTAGGCAATTTAAGCGAGGTAACTAAAGCATATCGGGTCTCCGCGGGATAATGTACCTCACCCATTTTGACCACAATCCCTTAAATTTCTCCGAAAGTGTTTTTATAAATTTCATAAACAATTTTATACCGGTCCTCTGATGTCGGAGTGTCTTGTTGTAACCATTTCCTTTCTTCCCCTCCGACATGCAATATTCTCATCAAGTATTTGTCTGCTGCTGATTGAATATTCGTCGCTTTTGTGCCCAAATATATCGCCAGAAAATCAAATGGAATAGAGATTTGAAATATAGTTTCTGAACATTTCTGAACGTCCTGCCAGTAAGACTTCAGTTTTGGGCATTCCCAAAATAAATGATAATGGTTGGCTAAATCTGAACCGCATAATCTCCAACAATTTGTTCCAGTACCTAGATGTCTCTTCTGAGCAGGGGTGACTTCTGCTTTATTTATGTGGAAAATGTGTTAAAAAGAAAAAAGGTGCTAATGTTGATAGAGCACCAAAAGAGCCTCAGATGTCTGTTTCTATCAGATTCAGAAACATAGAGGAAAATGATTTCATCTTTTTGTCTCCAGCAGAAAACTCTGTAAAAATACAATGACACATGTAAGGACAAAACCTACGAGCCGGCTGTTTTAATTCATCTGGCTTTACAGCCGACCACAGGACATATTCGATGTAGTTCACGTACACAAACATCAAACATTAATATGGAAAGTAGTACGAGTCGTTGCTGCTGACGCCTCAAATTTTCCTGCTC